>NW_028237958.1:0-31145 GCF_034619465.1 Leptosomus discolor | reverse complement strand
TTGGGGGGGACCCAGGGTTCTGAGTGGGGGGTCATGGGGTTCATGGGGGGACCCAGTTTTTTGGGGGGGGGTCACGGGGTTCATGGGGGGACCCAGGGGTCCGGGTGGGGGGTCCCAGGTTTTTGGGGGGGGGTCGTGGGGTTCATGGGGGGGACCCAGGTGTTTTGGGGGGGGGGGTCATGGAATTCATGGGGGGACCCAGGGGTCCGGTTGGGGGGGTCCCAGGTTTTTGGGGGGGGGGTCACGGGGTTCGTGGGGGAACCCAGGTGTTTGGGGGGAGGTCGTGGGGTTCATGGGGGGGACCCAGGTTTTTGGGGGGGGGTCACGGGGTTCATGGGGGGACCCAGGGGTCCGGGTGGGGGGTCCCAGGTTTTTGGGAGGGGGGGGTCACGGGGTTCATGGGGGGGACCCAGGGGTCCGGGTGGGGGGGTCATGGGGTTCATGGGGGGGACCCAGGTTTTTTTTGGGGGGGGCGTCACGGGGTTCATGGGGGCACCCAGTTGTCCAGGAGGGGACCCAGATATTTGGGGGGGGGGGGGGGAGGGGGGACACGGGCTTTATGGGGGGGACCCCCAGACTTTCGGGCGAGCCTTCTGTGTGTCCCCCCCCCCCGCCCACCTCGACGTGACCCCACCCCCCCCCTCCAGGTGTAGCCCCGCCCCCTCTTAGGTGTGGGGTTCCCCACCCCGCCCCCTCCCCCCCTCCCCCCCCCCCAGTCCTGTTTCGCCCAGTCCCGGTGTGGGAAGGTGAGTTGGGGTCCCCTGGGGTGGGGGTGGGGTGACCCCAGGACCCCTGGGACCCCTGGGGGGGGGGTGGGGGGGGGGGGGTGGGGGGGGTCCCCAGGCCCACCTGGGTCCCTTCTTAAAGGGGCAGCGCCCCTGAAGGGAGCAGGGGGGGGGGGGGGGGGCCCAGGTGTGGCCGGGGGGGGGGGGGCGCCCCCCCCCGCCCCCCCCCAATAACGTCACCTGGAGGGGACCCAGGGACCCCCCCCCGCCCCCCCCCCCCCCAATGTCACCTGGAGGGGGCCCCCCCCCCCCCCCCCCCCGGCGTCCGCGTGCCCCAGGGGCTGCTGGTACCGCCTTATCTGGGACCAGTTTGGACTGGGAGAGGACGCAGGCGGCTGTGGGGGTGTCCCCTCCCCCACCCCCACCCCCCCCCCACCCCCCCTCCCCCCCAAAGGACCCGGGTGTCTGTGGGGTGTCCCCTCCCCTCCCCCCCCCCCCCCGCCGAGGGTCCCAAGTGTCCAGGGGGGGGGGTATCCCCTCCCCCCCCCCCCCCCCCCCCCACCCCCCCAGTAAGGGACTCAGGCGCCCAGACCTTCCCAGTAACGCCCCAGTCTGGAATCCACCGTGACTCACCACCCTCCCCTCCCCCACCCGGATGTCTGGGAGCACTGGGAGCACTGGGGGGGGGGGGGGGGGGGGGGGGGGGGGGCTGGGTCCTCAGGGACTGCTGCCCCCTCCCCCTCCCCACCCCCCCTCCCAGAGGTCAAAGGTCACGAGATGTCGTGGGGCACCCTGGGGGTCCTGGTGTTGCTGGCAGGTACTGGGAGGACTGGGGGGGGGGTAACTGGGGGGGGGACTGAGAGGGAACTGGGAGGGTCTGGGAGGGAACTGGGGGTATTCAGGACAGAATTGGGACGGAACTGGGAGTAACTGGGGAATTGGAAGGGAACTGGGAGTAGTTGGGGAGGAATTGGGAGGGAACTGGGGTGGAACTGGGGGTATTGGAGGTGGAACTGGGGGAACTGGGAGGGAAGTGGGAGGAATTGGGGAGGAACTGGGAGGGAACTGGGAGTAACTGGGGAATTGGGAGGGAACTGGGAGTAATTGGGGAGGAACTGGGAGGGAACTGGGGTGGAACTGGGGGTATTGGAGGTGGAACTGGGGGAACTGGGAGGGAAGTGGGAGGAACTGGGGAGGAATTGGGAGGGAACTGGGAGGGAACTGGGGTGGAACTGGGGGTATTGGAGGTGGAACTGGGGAAACTGGGAGGGAAGTGGGAGGAATTGGGAGGGAACTGGGAGGGAACTGGGGTGGAACTGGGGGTATTGGAGGTGGAACTGGGGAAACTGGGAGGGAAGTGGGAGGAATTGGGGAGGAATTGGGAGGGAACTGGGGTGGAACTGGGGGTATTGGAGGTGGAACTGGAGGAACTGGGAGGGAAGTGGGAGGAATTGGGGAGGAATTGGGAGGGAACTGGGGTGGAACTGGGGGTATTGGAGGTGGAACTGGGGGAACTGGGAGGGAAGTGGGAGGAATTGGGGAGGAATTGGGAGGGAACTGGGGTGGAACTGGGGGTATTGGAGGTGGAACTGGGGGAACTGGGAGGGAAGTGGGAGGAATTGGGAGGGAACTGGGGTGGAACTGGGGGTATTGGAGGTGGAACTGGGGAAACTGGGAGGGAAGTGGGAGGAATTGGGGAGGAACTGGGAGGGAATTGGGAGGGAACTGGGGTGGAACTGGGGGTATTGGAGGTGGAACTGGGGGTATTGGAGGTGGAACTGGGGGAACTGGGAGGGAAGTGGGAGGAATTGGGGAGGAATTGGGAGGGAACTGGGGTGGAACTGGGGAAACTGGGAGGGAAGTGGGAGGAATTGGGAGGGAACTGGGAGGGAACTGGGGAATTGGAAGGGAACTGGGAGTAGTTGGGGAGGAACTGGGAGGGAATTGGGAGGGAACCGGGGTGGAACTGGGGGTATTGGAGGTGGAACTGGGGGAACTGGGAGGGAAGGGGGAGGAATTGGGAGGGAACTGGGGAATTGGAAGGGAACTGGGAGTAATTGGGGAGGAACTGGGAGGGAACTGAGAGCAATTGAGGGGGACTGGGAGGGAAGTGGGAGCAACTGGGGGCCAACTGGGAGGGAACTGGGGGTATTTGGGGCAGAAGTGGGAGGAACTGGGGAGGAATTGGGAGGGAACTGGAAGTAACTGGGGAATTGGAAGGGAGCTGGGAGAAATTGGGAGAAATCGGGGAGGAACTGGGAGGGAACTGGGGCAGAACTGGGGGTATTTGGGAGGGAACTGGAAGTAATTTGGGGGGACTGGGATGGAAGTGGGGGTAATTGGAGGGAACTGGGCAAACTGGGAGGGAGTTGGGATGCAGAATGGTGGGTAATTGGGAGGGAACTGGGAAGGAACTGGGGAAATTGGGAGGGAACTGGGGGAACTGGGAGGGAGAACTGGGTGGAGCTGGGAAAAATGGGAGGGAGCTGTGGGAAGCTGAGAGTAATTTATGGGGTAACTGGGGAAACTGGGAGAGAATTGGGAGGGAACTGGAAATAATTAGGAGGGAACTGGGATGGAATCGGGGGGAACTGGGAGGGAACTGGAGGAACTGGGAGTAATTGGGGGGGAATTGAGGGAAACTGGAAATAATTGAGGGGGAACTGGGGAAAACTGGGAGGGAACTGGGAGAAATTGGGGTGGAACTGGGAATAACTGAGGCGGCAACTGGGAGGAACTGGGGGGCACTGGGACACCTGAGCCTCCCCAACTGGTTTTCCCCCCAGTTTTGTCCCCAGCGAGAGGGAACCCCCTCCCCTCGGGTGAGTGACTGGGACCAACTGGGACAAACTGGGAGGGGGGAGGGGCTGTACTGGGAATGGGAAGGGGTCGGACTGGGATGGAGGGGTCATACTGGGAGTGGTGGGGGTCATACTGGGAAGGTGGGAGGTCAAACTGCGAAGGGGAGGGTCATACTGGGAAGGGGGGGTCATACTGGGAAGGTGGGGGGGTCATACTGGGAAGGTGGGGGGTCATACTGGGAAGGTGGGAGGTCAAACTGGGAAGGTGGGGGGTCAAACTGGGAAGGGGAGGGTCATACTGGGAAGGGGGGGTCATACTGGGAAGGTGGGGGGGTCATACTGGGAAGGTGGGGGGGTCATACTGGGAAGGGGGGGTCATACTGGGAAGGTGGGGGGTCATACTGGGAAGGTGGGAGGTCAAACTGGGAAGGGGGGGGGTCATACTGGGAAGGGGGGGGTCATACTGGGAAGGTGGGGGGGTCATACTGGGAAGGTGGGGGGTCATACTGGGAAGGTGGGAGGTCAAACTGGGAAGGGGAGGGTCATACTGGGAAGGGGGGGTCATACTGGGAAGGTGGGGGGGTCATACTGGGAAGGTGGGGGGTCATACTGGGAAGGGGGGGTCATACTGGGAAGGTAGGAGGTCAAACTGGGAAGGTGGGGGGTCAAACTGGGAAGGGGAGGGTCATACTGGGAAGGGGGGGTCATACTGGGAAGGTGGGGGGGTCATACTGGGAAGGTGGGAGGTCAAACTGGGAAGGTGGGGGGTCAAACTGGGAAGGGGAGGGTCATACTGGGAAGGTGGGGGGGTCATACTGGGAAGGTGGGAGGTCAAACTGGGAAGGTGGGAGGTCAAACTGGGAAGGTGGGGGGTCAAACTGGGAAGGTGGGGGGGTCATACTGGGAAGGGGGGGTCATACTGGGAAGGTGGGGGGTCATACTGGGAAGATGGGAGGTCAAACTGGGAAGGTGGGGGGTCAAACTGGGAAGGGGAGGGTCATACTGGGAAGGGGGGGTCATACTGGGAAGGTGCGGGGGTCATACTGGGAAGGTGGGGGGTCGTACTGGGAAGGAGGGGTCATACTGGGAGTGGGGAGGAGCCATACTGGGAATGAAGCGGCTCATACTGGGAGTGAGGTGCTGTACTGGGAGTAGCGGGGGGGTCGTACTGGGATATGGGGGGGGGCATACTGGGATGGGGGGGGTCATACTGGGATGGGGGGGGTCATACTGGGATATGGGGGGGTCATACTGGGATGGGGGGGTCATACTGGGATATGGGGGGGTCATACTGGGATGGGGGGGTCATACTGGGATATGGGGGGGTCATACTGGGATGGGGGGGGTCATACTGGGATGGGGGGGTCATACTGGGATATGGGGGGGGTCATACTGGGATGGGGGGGGTCATACTGGGATACGGGGGGGGTCATACTGGGATGGGGGGGGGGTCATACTGGTGTGTGTCCCCCCCCCGCGGAGGGGACCCACTGACTCCTCCCCCTTCCCCACCAGATGCTCCCAGTCCCTTCCAGTATGGTGAGTGGGACGGGGGGAGGGGCGGGGGGGTGTGTGTCCCCCAGGGGGTGGCAGGGGGTCCCCAAGGTGGGGGTGACAGGGGGGTCCCCAAGGGGGTGGCAGGGGGGTCCCCAGGGGGGTCCCCAAGGTGGGGGTGACAGGGGGGTCCCCAGGGGGTGACAGGGGGGTCCCCAGGGTTGTCCCCAAGGTGGGGGTGACAGCGGGGTCCCCAAGGTGGGGGTGACAGGGGGGACCCCCGGGGGTGACAGCGGGGTCCCCAAGGGGGTGGCAGGGGGGTCCCCAGGGGTGTCCCCAAGGTGGGGGTGGCAGGAGGGGTCCCCAGAGGGGTGACGGGGGGTCCCCCAGGGGGTGACAGGGTGGTCCCCAGAGGGGTGACAGGGGGGGTCCCCAAGGTGGGGGTGACAGGGGGGTCCCCAAGGGGTGACAGGGGAGTCCCCAAGGTGGGGGTGACAGGGGGGGTCCCCAGGGGGTGACAGGGGGGACCCCCGGGGGTGACAGGGGGGGTCCCCAGGGGGTGACAGGGGGGGTCCCCAAGGTGGGGGTGGCAGGGGGGTCCCCAGAGGGGTGACAGGGGGGTCCCCCAGGGGGTGACAGGGGGGTCCCCCCCGTGTCCCCCCCCAGACTGGCACCGCCTGCGGGTGGCGGGGCTGGCGGTGGCCGCCGTCCTCTGCGTCCTCGGCGTCATCGTCCTCCTCAGTGAGTGTCACCGGGGGGGTCCCCGTGTCACCTGGGGGGTCCCTGTGTCACCTGGGGGGGTCCTTGTGTCACCTGGGGGGGGTCCCTGTGTCACCTGGGGGGTCCCCGTGTCACCTGGGGGGGTCCCTGTGTCACCCAGGGGGTGTCACTGTGTCACCTGGGGGGGTCCTTGTGTCACCTGGGGTGTCCCCGTGTCACCTGGGGGGGTCCCTGTGTCACCTGGGGGGTCTCTGTGTCACCTGGGGGGTCCCCATGTCACCTGGGGGGTGTCACTGCGTCACCTGGGGGGTCCTTGTGTCACCTGGGGGGGTCCCCATGTCACCGGGGGGGTCCCCGTGTCACCTGGGGGGGGTCCTTGTGTCACCTGGGGGGTCCCTGTGTCACCTGGGGGGGTCCTTGTGTCACCTGGGGGGGTCCCTGTGTCACCTGGGGGGTCCCCGTGTCACCTGGGGGGGTCCCTGTGTCACCTGGGGGGTCTCTGTGTCACCTGGGGGGGTCCTTGTGTCACCTGGGGGGGGTCCCTGTGTCACCTGGGGGGTCCCCGTGTCACCTGGGGGGTCCCTGTGTCACCTGGGGCGTCCCTGTGTCACTTGGGGGGGGGGGGGGGGTGTCACCTGGGGGGGTCCCTGTGTCACCCAGGGGGTGTCCCCGTGTCACCTGGGGGTTCCCCATGTCACCTGGGGGGTCCCTGTGTCACCTGGGGGGGGTCCCTGTGTCACCTGGGGGGGTCCCCGTGTCACCTGGGGGGGGTCCCTGTGTCACCTTGGGGGGGGTCCCTGTGTCACCTTGGGAGGGTGTCCCCGTGTCACCGGGGGGGTCACCCAGGGAGTGCCCTGGGCTCGATGTCCCCTGATGGGGGGGGGGGGGGGACGGGGGTGACACGTCCCCCGCCCCAGCGCCTGTCACCTCTCGTGTCCCCTGCCAGGCGGGAAGTGCAAGTGCAGGAGCAAAGCCAGGTGGGACGGGGGGGGACGGGGGGGGGACAGGGGGGGACATCGGGGGGACATCGGGGGGACAGAAGGGACATGGGGGGTGTGGGGGACATGGGGGGATGTGGGGGGACATGGGGGGACATAGAGGGGGGACAGAAGGGACATGGGGGGTGTGGGGGACATGGGGGGATGTGGGGGGACATGGGGGGACATAGAGGGGGGACAGAAGGGACACGGGGGGTGTGGGGGACATGGGGGGACAGGGGGGACATGGAGGGACAGGGGGGGACAGAAGGGACATGGGGGGATGTGGGGGGACATGGGGGGACATGGGGGGGACAGAAGGGACATGGGGGGATGTGGGGGGACATGGGGGGACATGGGGGGGACAGAAGGGACATGGGGGGATGTGGGGGGACGTGGGGGACGTGGGGGGACAGGGAGGACATGGGGGGGACATGGGGGGGACAGAAGGGACACGGGGGGTGTGGAGGACATGGGGGGACAGGGGGGACATGGAGGGACAGGGGGGGACAGAAGGGACATGGGGGGATGTGGGGGATGTGGGGGGACAGGGGGGACATGGGGGGGACATGGGGACAGAAGGGACACGGGGGGTGTGGGGGACGTGGGGGGACAGGGGGGACATGGGGGGACAGGGGGGGACAGAAGGGACATGGGGGGGATGTGGGAGGTTGTGGGGAACATGGGGGGACAGGGGGGGACATAGAGGGGGGACAGGAGGGACACGGGGGTGTGGGGGACATGGGGGGACATGGGGGGATGTGAGGGACATGGGGGGATGTGGGGGGACACGGGGGGACATAGAGGGGGGACAGGAGGGACATGGGGGACATGGGGACGTGGGGACACGGGGGGACACGGAGGGACATGGGGACGTGGGGGGAGGTGGGGGACATGAGGGGACATGGGGGGACGGGGACACGGGGGGGGGGGGATGGACTTGGGGGGGACGTGGGGGACCCGGGGTGTCACAGCCCCCCCGTCCCCTCCCGCCCCCCCGCAGCCGCCGCCGTCCCCCTCCGGAGATGTCCCACCTCGTCGGCCCCGGTACGTCCCCTCCCTGTCCCCTCAGGGGGACCCCGGTGACCCAGAGGGGACCCCAGTGACCCAGAGGGGACCCCAGTGACCCAGAGGGGACCCCAGTATCCGGGGGAGGGGACCCCAGTGGCCGGGTCCCCCCTGACCCCCCCCCCCCCGTTTCTCCGCAGGAGCCGCCAGCACATGCTGAGGTGTCCCCACGTGTCCCCAAGGCCAAGGGGGGGGGGGGGACACCCCGACGTCCGGGTGGCCCCAGTGACACGGGGAGGCGGGGAGGGGGGAGGAGCGGGTTTATTTGGGGGTGAACCCCCCCCAAAAAAAATCTGAGAGAAGGGGAAATTAATAAAAAAAAGGTTAAAAAAAGGTCAATTTGGTTACTGGGGGGGGGGGGGGGAGGGGGGGAGTGTCCCCTGTGGTGGCATCTGGGGGGGACAAGGAAGGGACAGAGGGACAAGGGGCCAGCGGTGGCACGAGGGGTGAGGTTGGGTCGGTGGTGGCGTGGGGTTGAGGGTGGCCTCGGGGACGTCGGGGAGGTGGTGGCACCAGGAGGTGACGAGGTGACGTTGGGTTGAGGGTGGCCTTGGGGACATCGGGGAGGTGGTGGCACCAGGAGGTGACAAGGTGACGTTGGGTCAATGGTGATGGGTGATGGTGGCCTTGGGGACATCGGGGAGGTGGTGGCACCAGAGGGTGACAAGGTGAGATGGGGCCAACAGTGACACTGAGTTGATGGTGGCCTTGGGGACATCGGGTAGATGGTGGCACCAGGAGGTGACGAGGTGACGTTGGGTTGAGGGTGGCCTCGGGGACGTCGGGTAGGTGGTGGCACCAGGAGGTGACGAGGTGACGTTGGGCTGAGGGTGGCCTCGGGGACGTCGGGTAGGTGGTGGCACCAGGAGGTGACGAGGTGACGTTGGGTTGATGGTGGCCTCGGGGACATTGGGTAGATGGTGGCACCAGGAGGTGAGAAGGTGACATGGAGCCAATGGTGACATTGAGTTGATGGTGGCTTTGGGGACATGGGGTAGATGGTGGCACCAGAGGGTGACAAGGTGAGATGGGGCCAACAGTGACACTGAGTTGATGGTGGCCTTGGGGACATCGGGTAGATGGTGGCACCAGGAGGTGACGAGGTGACGTTGGGTTGAGGGTGGCCTTGGGGACGTCGGGTAGGTGGTGGCACCAGGAGGTGACGAGGTGACGTTGGGTCAATGGTGATGGGTGATGGTGGCCTTGGGGACATCGGGGAGGTGGTGGCACCAGGAGGTGACAAGGTGATGTTGGGTTGATGGTGGCTTCAGGGACATGGGGTAGATGGTGGCACCAGGAGGTGACAAGGTGAGATGGGGCCAACAGTGACACTGAGTTGATGGTGGCCTTGGGGACATCGGGTAGATGGTGGCACCAGGAGGTGACAAGATGAGATGGGGTCAAAGGTGATGGGTGATGGTGGCCTTGGGGACATTGGGTAGATGGTGGCACCAGGAGGTGACAAGGTGACACTGGGTTGACAATGGCCTTGGGGACATCAGGTAGATGGTGGCACCAGGAGGTGACGAGGTGACGTTGGGTCAATGGTGATGGGTGATGGTGGCCTTGGGGACATCGGGGAGGTGGTGGCACCAGGAGGTGACAAGGTGACGTTGGGTTGATGGTGGCCTTGGGGACATCGGGTAGATGGTGGCACCAGGAGGTGACAAGGTGACGTTGGGTCAATGGTGATGGGTGATGGTGGCCTTGGGGACATCGGGGAGGCGGTGGCACCAGGAGGTGACAAGGTGATGTTGGGTTGACGGTGGCTTCAGGGACATTGGGTAGAAGGTGGCACCAGGAGGTGACGAGGTGACGTTGGGTTGAGGGTGGCCTCGGGGACATCGGGTAGATGGTGGCACCAGGAGGTGACAAGGTGACGTTGGGTTGACAATGGCCTTGGGGATGTTGGGTAGATGGTGGCACCAGAGGGTGACAAGGTGATGTTGGGTTGATGGTGGCCTTGGGGACATTGGGTAGATGGTGGCACCAGGAGGTGACAAGGTGATGTTGGGTTGACAATGGCCTCAGGGACATCAGGTAGATGGTGGCACCAGGAGGTGACAAGGTGGGATGGGGCAAACGGTGACACTGAGTTGATGGTGGCCTTGGGGACATCAGGTAGATGGTGGCACCAGGAGGTGACAAGGTGACGTTGGGTCAATGGTGATGGGTGATGGTGGCCTTGGGGACATCGGGGAGGTGGTGGCACCAGGAGGTGACAAGGTGATGTTGGGTTGACGATGGCCTTGGGGATGTTGGGTAGATGGTGGCACCAGGAGGTGACAAGGTGACACTGGGTTGACAATGGCCTCAGGGACATCAGGTAGATGGTGGCACCAGGAGGTGACAAGGTGAGATGGGGTCAATGGTGATGGGTGATGGTGGCCTTGGGGACATCGGGTAGATGGTGGCACCAGGAGGTGACAAGGTGACGTTGGGTTGATGGTGGCCTTGGGGACATCGGGTAGATGGTGGCACCAGGAGGTGACAAGGTGACGTTGGGTCAATGGTGATGGGTGATGGTGGCCTTGGGGACATCGGGGAGGCGGTGGCACCAGGAGGTGACAAGGTGACGGTGGGTTGATGGTGGCTTCAGGGACATGGGGTAGAAGGTGGCATCAGGAGGTGAGAAGGTGACATTGGGCCGATGGTGGCGTGGGGTTGATGGTGGCCTTGGGGACATCGGGTAGATGGTGGCATCAGAGGGTGACAAGGTGACAATGGCTTGACCATGTCCTCAGGGACATGGGGTAGATGGTGGCACCAGGAGGTGACAAGGTGAGGTGGGGCCAATGTTGACGTTGGGCTGATGGTGGCCTTGGGGACATCGGGTAGATGGTGGCACCAGGAGGTGACGAGGTGACGTTGGGTCAATGATGATGTTGGGTTGATGGTGGCCTTGGGGACATCAGGTAGATGGTGGCACCAGGAGGTGACAAGGTGACATTGGCTTGACCATGTCCTCAGGGACATGGGGTAGAAGGTGGCACCAGGAGGTGACAAGGTGACGTTGGGTTGATGGTGGCCTTGGGGACATTGGGTAGATGATGGCACCAGGAGGTGAGAAGGTGACACTGGGTTGACAATGGCCTCAGGGACATCAGGTAGATGGTGGCACCAGGAGGTGACAAGGTGATGTTGGGGCCAACGGTGACATTGAGTTGATGGTGGCCTTGGGGACATCGGGTAGATGGTGGCACCAGGAGGTGACAAGGCGAGGTGGGGCCCAGTGGTGACACTGGGGACAGGGGTGGCACGGGGCTAACGGTGATGCTGGGGACAACGTTGGCTGGATGGGGACACCGGGAGGGGACCGGAGTGACACGAGCCGTTGGGGACAACGTGGTGCAGACGGTGACACCGGCAGGGGACCGGGTGACGTGGCAGCTGACATCCCCACCTCCGCAGTGACACGGTGGCCGGTGTCCCCATGTCACCTCGCCAGGTCCGTGGCGAGGTGACACACGACGGTTGATGTCCCCGTGCCGCCGTGTCCCTCGGGTGCCATCTCCGTGGTGACCTCATGGCCGATGACCGTGTCCCTCAGGTGTCCAGGTCCACAATGACCTAGCGGGCGATGTCCCCAGGTCCCAGGTGCCCAGGTCCATGGCGCGGTGGCTGATGTCCCCATGTCCCTCAGGTCCTCACCTCCATGATGTCCCCATGGCTCTCAGGTCCCCAACTCCATGATGTCCCATGTCCCTCAGATGCCCATCTCCATGATGTCCCCATGTCCCTCAGATGCCCATCTCCATGGTGTCCCCATGGCCCTCAGGTTCTCAGCTCCAGGTCATTTGATGTCCCCATGTCCCTCAGGTCCTCACCTCCATGATGTCCTCACGTCCCTCAGGTCCTCGCCTCCATGATGTCCTCACGTCCCTCAGGTGCTCAGCTCCATGATGTCCCCATGTCCCTCAAGTGCTCAACTCCAGGACTTTTGATGTCCCCACGTCCCTCAGGTGCCCATCTCCATGGTGTCCCCATGGCCCTCAGGTGCTCAGCTCCATGATGTCTCCACGTCCCTCAGGTCCTCACCTCCACAATGTCCCCGTGTCCCTCAGGTTCTCAGCTCCAGGTCATTTGATGTCCCCACGTCCCTCAGGTGCCCATCTCCACGGTGTCCTCATGTCCCTCAGGTGCTCCACTCCAGGATGTTTGATGTCCCCATGTCCCTCAGTCTCATCTCCATGATGTCCCCATGGCCCTCAGGTGCTCCACTCCAGGACGTTTGATGTCCCCAGCTCCCTCAGGTCCTTGCCTCCATGATGTCCCCATGTCCCTCAGGTGCCCATCTCCATGATGTCCTCATGTCCCTCAGGTGCTCCACTCCAGGATGTTTGATGTCCCCATGGCCCTCAGTCTCAACTCCATGATGTCCCCATGTCCCTCAAGTGCTCCACTCCAGGATGTTTGATGTCCCCAGGTCCCTCAGGTGCTCATCTCCATGATGTCCCCATGGCCCTCAGGTGCCCATCTCCATGATGTCCTCATGTCCCTCAGGTGCTCCACTCCAGGACGTTTGATGTCCCCATGGCCCTCAGGTGCTCAGCTCCATGATGTCCCCATGTCCTTCAGGCTCAGCTCCATGATGTCCCCACGTCCCTCAGGTGCTCAACTCCATGATGTCCTCACGTCCCTCAAGACCCCAAGTCCACGGTGACGTGCCGGTAGATCTGGGTGGCTCCCTTGAAGCTGGAGGCCACCACAAAGTGCCCATGACCCAAGGAGAGGGGGGCGAAGGCGCGGGGCGAGGGGGCCAGGAGCTCCTGGGTGAGCTCCAGGTGGCCACCAGGGCCCAGGCGGTAGACGCGACTCGGGGCGTAGTCGTTGCCCAGGATGACGTAACGGTGGCCGGCCAACGCCAACGGTTGGAAGACCAACGAACCCCGCGCCGGCACCTGCTGGACCTCCCGGAACATGGAGCCCTCCCACCGCATCACCTGGAGAGAGAGAATCATGGGAAGGGTTGGGTTGGGTGGTGGACATCATGGGGAAGGGTTGGGTTGGGTGGTGGGCGTCATGGGGAAGGGTTGAGTTGGGTGGTGGGCGTCATGGGGAAGGGTTGGGGTTGGGTGGTGGGAGTCTTGAGAAGGTTTGGGGTGGGTGGTGGGAGTCTTGAGAAGGTTGGGGTTGGGTGGTGGGCGTCTTGAGAAGGTTGGGGTTGGGTGGTGGGCATCATGAGAAGGTTTGGGTTGGGTGGTGGGCATCTTGAGAAGGTTGGGGTTGGGTGGTGGGTGTCTTGAGGAGGTTGGGGTTGGGTGGTGGGTGTCTTGAGAAGGTTGGGGTTGGGTGGTGGGAGTCTTGAGAAGGTTGGGGTTGGGTGGTGGGCATCTTGAGAAGGTTGGGGTTGGGTGGTGGGTGTCTTGAGGAGGTTGGGGTTGGGTGGTGGGTGTCTTGAGAAGGTTGGGGTTGGCTGGTGGGTGTCTTGAGAAGGTTGGGGTTGGGTGGTGGGTGTCTTGAGAAGGTTGGGGTTGGGTGATGGGTGTCTTGAGAAGGTTGGGGTTGGGTGGTGGGCGTCTTGAGAAGGTTGGGGTTGGGTGGTGGGTGTCTTGAGAAGGTTGGGGTTGGGTGGTGGGAGTCTTGAGGAGTTTTGGGTTGGGTGGTGGGCGTCTTGAGAAGGTTGGGGTTGGGTGGTGGGTGTCTTGAGAAGGTTGGGGTTGGGTGGTGGGCATCTTGAGAAGGTTGGGGTTGAGTGGTGGGCATCTTGAGGAGGTTGGGGTTGGGTGGTGGGCATCATGAGAAGGTTTGGGTTGGGTGGTGGGTGTCTTGAGAAGGTTGGGGTTGGGTGGTGGGCGTCTTGAGAAGGTTGGGGTTGGGTGGTGGGCATCATAGGGAAGGGTTGAGTTGGGTGGTGGGTGTCTTGAGAAGGTTGGGGTTGGGTGGTGGGTGTCTTGAGAAGGTTTGGGTTGGGTGGTGGGCGTCTTGAGGAGGTTGGGGTTGGGTGGTGGGTGTCTTGAGAAGGTTGGGGTTGGGTGGTGGGTGTCTTGAGGAGGTTTGGGGTGGGTGGTGGGCGTCTTGAGAAGGTTGGGGTTGGGCTGTGATCATCATGAGAAGGTTTTGGGTTGGGCATCTTGAGAAGGGCTGCATTAGGCCAGGAGCATCATGGGAAGGGTTGATCTGGGCATCATAACCAAGTGGTGGAGATGGACCCCCATGGACCCATGATGGTGACAGACCCCAATGGGCACGTGATGACCCCTATGGACTCGTGGTGCTGGTGACCCCCCATGAGCACCTGATGGTGATGGACCCCATGATCACGTGATGATGATGGACCCCCACCGACCCATGAAGCTGGTGGGCCCCCATGATCACGTGATGGTGATGGACCCCCATGAGCACATCATGGTGATAGACCCCCATGAACACCTGATGGTGATGGCCCCCCATGAGCACATGATGCTGATGGACCCCCATAGACCCACGAAGCTGGTGGGCCCCCATGATCACGTGATGGTGAGGGACACCCATGAGCACATGATGATGATGGACCCATGATGCTGGTGGCCCCCCATGAACACATGATGGTGATGGACCCTCATGAGCACATGATGGTGATGGACCCCCATGAGCACATCATGGTGATGGCCACCCACGAGCACGTGATGCTGATGGACCCCCATAGACCCGTGAAGCTGGTGGCCCCCCACGAGCACATGATGGTGATGGCCCCCCACAAACACCTGATGGTGATGGTCCCCCATGAGCACGTGATGCTGATGGACCCCCATGAGAACATCATGGTGATGGCCCCCCATGAGCACGTGATGCTGATGGACCCCCACCGACCCACGAAGCTGGTAGCCCCCCCATGGACACGTGATGCTGATGGCCCCCCATGAGCACCTGATGCTGATGGACCCCCATAGACCCATGAAGCTGGTGGGCCCCCATGATCACGTGATGGTGATGGACCCCCATGAGCACATCATGGTGATAGACCCCCATGAACACCTGATGGTGATGGCCCCCCATGAGCAAATGATGCTGATGGACCCCCATAGACCCACGAAGCTGGTGGGCCCCCATGATCACGTGATGGTGAGGGACCCCCATGAGCACGTGATGATGATGGACCCATGATGCTGGTGGCCCCCCATGAACACATGATGGTGATGGACCCCCATGAGCACATCATGGTGATGGCCACCCACGAGCACGTGATGCTGATGGACCCCCATAGACCCGTGAAGCTGGTGGGCCCCCATGATCACATGATGGTGATGGACCCCCATAGACCCGTGAAGCTGGTGGCCCCCCACGAGCACATGATGGTGATGGCCCCCCACAAACACCTGATGGTGATGGTCCCCCATGAGCACGTGATGCTGATGGACCCCCATGAGAACATCATGGTGATGGCCCCCCATGAGCACGTGATGCTGATGGCCCCCCATGAGCACGTGATGGTGATGGATCCCCATAGACCCACGAAGCTGGTGGGCCCCCATGATCACATGATGCTGATGGACCCCCACCGACCCACGAAGCTGGTAGCCCCCCCGTGAACACGTGACGGTGACGGACCCCCGCCCCGCCCCTCACCTTGGCGTCGCCCAAGAAGCGGGTCAAGCAGAGGAAGACGTGGCCCCGCAGGCGGAAGTGCTTGGCCGCGTAGACGTCGGGCACGTGGGGGATGTCGGTGTGGGGGGCGAAGGCCGCCCCGCTCCACCGGTAGACCAGGGGCCGCCGCGTCCCGCTGCAGACCACCAAGGCCGGGCGCCCGCCCAGCTCCAGGAACTCCAGGTGGGTGTCGCGGTGCCACGGCCGGAGGGCTTGGTGGGGGTAGAAGCCCCGCCCTCCCCACCGGAAGAGGGTGCTGGTGCCACCCTTGGAGCTATCGGCCACCCCGAGGTACCAGTGGCCCCCGAGGCGGGCGCTGGCCACCGCGTGGGGCCGGCGGAGGCGGCCGCTCCCCAGGGCCTGGAGGCGGACGAAGCGGCTGCCGGGGCCGCCGGCGCGGCGCCAGACGGCCGAGCCGCCGCCCAGTTGGGCCACCACGACCACCAAGGCGCCGCCCAGTTGGAGGGGGTGGCAGGCCACCGGGGAGGAGCCTGAGGGGACAGAAAGGGGGGGACACACGCACACACACAATCGGGGGTGACGTTAGGGAGGGGGGGGCGGAGGTGAGCGAGGGGACAGGGTGGTGGGGACAGGGGGGGCGTCGGGGTGGTGGGGACGACGCTGTGGGGACGTTGGGGTTGGGGTGATGGGGATGACCCTGTGGGGACACTGGGGACACTGGGGTTGGGGTGATGGGGATGAACCTCTGGGGACACTGGGGACACTGGGGTTGGGGTGATGGGGATGACCCTCTGGGGACATTGGGGAGGTTGGGGTTGGGCTGATGACCCTGTGGGGACATTGGGGACATTGGGGTTGGGGTGATGGGGATGACCCTGTGGGGACACTGGGGACACTGGGGTGATGGGGATGACCCTGTGGGGACACTGGGGAGGTTGGGGTTGGGCTGATGACCCTGTGGGGACACTGGGGACATTGGGGTGATGGTGGTGACTCAATGGGAACGTTGGGGACGTTGGGGTGGGGGTGATGACCCTACGGGGATGTTGGGGTGATGGTGATGACCCTGTGGGGACATTGGGGACATTGGAGTTGGGGTGATGGGGACATTGGGGACGTCGGGGTGATGGGGATGACCCTCTGGGGACATTGGTGTTGGGGTGATGGGGATGACCCTGTGGGGACACTGGGGAGGTTGGGGTTGGGCTGTTGACCCTGTGGGGACATTGGGGACACTGGGGTTGGGGTGATGGGGATGACCCTGTGGGGACATCGTGGACATTGGGGTGGGGGTGATGGGGACGTTGGGGATGTTGGGGTGGGAGTGATGACCCTACGGGGATGTTGGGGTGATGGTGATGATCCTGTGGGGACATTGGGGACAGTGGAGTCGGGGTGATGGGGATGACCCTGTGGGGACACTGGGGACACTGGGGTGATGGGGATGACCCTGTGGGGACACTGGGGAGGTTGGGGTTGGGGTGATGACCCTGTGGGGACATTGGGGACATTGGGGTTGGGGTGATGGGGATGAACCTGTGGGGACACTGGGGACACTGGGGTGATGGGGATGACCCTGTGGGGACACTGGGGAGGTTGGGGTTGGGCTGATGACCCTGTGGGGACATTGGGGACATTGGGGTTGGGGTGATGGGGACTTTAGGGACGTCAGGGTGATGGGGATGGCCCTCTGGGGACATTGGGGTTGAGGTGATGGGGATGAACCTGTGGGGACACTGGGGACGCGGGGGGGATGGAGATGACCCTGTGGGGACATTGGGGTTGGGGTGATGGGGGTGACTCTATGGGGACATCGGGGACATTGGGGTTGGGGGTGAGGGGGACATTGGGGACATTGGGGTGATGGGGATGACCCTCTGGGGACATTGGGGACATTGGGGTTGGGGTGATGGGGACATTGGGGACGTTGGGGTTGGGGTGATGACTCTACGGGGACGTTGGAGTGATGGTGATGACCCCGTGGGGACATTGGGGACATTGGATTTGGGATGATGGGGACTTTAGGGACGTCGGGGTGATGGGGATGACCCTGTGGGGTTGTTGGGGTTGGGGTAATGGGGGTGACCCTGTGGGGACACTGGGGACGTTGGGGTTGGGGGTGAGGGGGACATTGGGGACATTGGGGTGATGGGGATGACCCTCTGGGGACATTGGGGACGTTGGGGTGGGGGTGATGACCCTGTGGGGACATCGGGGACGTTGGGGTGGGGCTGATGACCGTGTGGGGACATTGGGGATGTTTGGGTTGGGGTGATGGGGACATGAGGGACATTGGGGTGATGGTGATGACCCTATGGGGACGTTGGAATGATGGTGGTGACCCATTGGGGACATTGGGGTTGGGGTGATGGAGATGAACCTGTGGGGACACTGGGGACACTGGGGTGATGGAGATGAACCTGTGGGGACACTGGGGTTGGGGTGATGGGGGTGAATCTATGGGGACATCGGGGACGTTGGGGTGGGGGTGATGGGGACGTTGGGGACGTTGGGGTGGGAGTGATGACCCTACGGGGATGTTGGAGTGATGGTGATGACCCTGTGGGGACATTGGGGACATTGGAGTTGGGGTGATGGGGACATTGGGGACGTCGGGGTGATGGCGATGACCCTGTGGGGACACTGAGGAGGTTGGGGTGGGGGTGATGACCCTGTGGGGACATTGGGGTGATGGGGATGACCCTGTGGGGACCTTGGGGACATTGGGGTTGGGGTGATGGGGACGTTGGGGACGTTGGGGTGGGAGTGATGACCCTATGGGGACATTGGAGTGATGGTGATGACCCCGTGGGGACATTGGGGACCTTGGGCTTGGGGTGATGGGGACATCAGGGACATCGGGGTGATGGGGATGACCCTCTGGGGACATTGGGGTTGGGGTGATGGGGATGACCCTGTGGGGACACTGGGGACACTGGGGTGATGGAGATGACCCTGTGGGGACACTGGGGAGGTTGGGGTGGGGGTGATGACCCTGTGGGGACATGGGGTGATGGGGATGACCCTGTGGGGACCTTGGGACATTGGGGTTGGGGTGATGGGGACGTTGGGGACGTTGGGGTGGGAGTGATGACCCTATGGGGACATTGGGGACATTGGGGTTGGGGTGATGGGGATGACCCTGTGGGGACATCGGGGACATCTTAGGGTTGATGTCGTCCACAAGGGCATTTTTGGGGTCCCCCTAGTTCCTTCGTGGGGCACTGGGGTGGGTTTTGGCACCCCCAGCGCAGCTCTGAGCTCCTCTAGGATATTTTTGGAGTCCTTCAGCTCATTTTTGGGGTCCTTCAGCTCATTTTTGAGGTCCCTCAAACCATTTTTAAGGTCCCTCAAACCATTTTTGAGGTCCTCCAGCTCATTTTTGAGGTCCCTCAAACCATTTTTTGGTCTTTCAGCTCATTTTTAAGGTTTCTCAAATCATTTTTGAGGTCCCTCATCTCATTTTTGAGGTTCCTCAAACCATTGTTGAGGTTCCTCAAACCATTTTTGGTCTTTCAGCTCATTTTTAAGGTCCCTCAAACCATTTTTGAGGTCCTTCAGGTCATTGTTGAGGTTCCTCAAGCCATTTTTTGGTCTTTCAGCTCATTTTTAAGGTTCCTCAAACCATTTTTGAGGTCCTTCAGGTCATTTTTGAGGTTCCTCAAACCATTTTTTGGTCTTTCAGCTCATTTTTAAGGTTTCTCAAATCATTTTTGAGGTCCTCCAGCTCATTTTTGAGGTCCCTCAAACCATTTTTGAGGTCCCTCATCTCATTTTTGGGGTTCCTCAAACCATTGTTGAGGTTCCTCAAACCATTTTTCGTCTTTCAGCTCATTTTTAAGGTTCCTCAAACCATTTTTGAGGTCCTCCAGCTCATTTTTGAGGTTCCTCAAACCATTGTTGAGGTTCCTCAAGCCATTTTCGGTCTTTCAGCTCATTTTTAAGGTTTCTCAAATCATTTTTGCGGTTCTTCAGGTCTTTCAGCTCAGTTTTAAGGCTCCTCAAACCATTTTTGAGGTCCTCCAGCTCATTTTTGAGGTCCCTCAAATCATTTTTGAGGTTCCTCAAACCATTTTTCGGACTTTCAGCTCATTTTTAAGGTTTCTCAAATGATTTTTGAGGTCCTTCAGGTAATTGTTGAGGTTCCTCAAACCCTTTCTGGGGTGCCTCATCTCATTTTTGGTCTTTCTGCTCATTTTCGAAGGTTCTCAAGCCTTTTTTAAGATCTCTCCGCTCACTTTTGGACCCCTCCCCCCAGATCTTTTGGGGGTTCCTCCTTACCAAGGTGGGGTTTTGGGGGTCCTGGCACTCACCGTTGATGATGGTGGGAGCCCGGAAACGTCCGGCCAACTGGTCCCACTCCAGGAGGGCGCAAGCCCCGGCGAAGGGTTGGGCCAGGGCCACCCCCGGGTGCCCCCCCAGGGCGAAGGGCTCGGCCGCCAGCGAGGAGAAGGGCAGCGACTGGAAGGGCCGAAGCTCTGCGGGACCCCCCCCCACCCCCACCCCCCCATCCCCCCGTCAGCTCCCGGCCACCTGGGTCCCCACCCTGACCCCCACCCCTCCCCCCCACAGGCACACGTGGGGCAGGGGACACAAGTGACCAGGACAAAGGGGGGCCAAGTGTCCAGGATGGGGGTGACCCAGGGGTTGGGGACAAAGGGGACCCAGGGGTCAGGGACAAAGGGGACCCAGGTGTCCAGGATGGGGGTGACCCAGATGTTGGGGACAAAGGGGATCCAGGGGTCAGGGACAAAGGGGACCCAGGGGTCAGGAATGGGGGCACCCATGTGTTGGGGACAAAGGGGACCCAGGTGACTGGGACGGGTGGACCCAAGTATTGGGGACAAAGGGGACCCGGGTGTCCAGGACAGGGATGACCCAAGTATTGGGGACAAAGGGGACCCGGGTGTCAAGGATGGGGGGGACCCAGATGTTGGGGACAAAGGGGACCCAGGGGTCAGGGACAAAGGGGACCCAGGTATTGGGGACAAAGGGGACCCGGGTGTTGGGGACAAAGGGGACCCGGGGGGTGGGGACAAAAGGGACCCAGGTGTCCAGGATGGGGGTGATCCAGGGGTTGGGGACAAAGGGGACCCGGGTGTCCAGGATGGGGGTGACCCAGGTATCGGGGACAAAGGGGACCCAGGGGTCGCGGCCAAAGGGGACGCAGGGGTTGGGGACAAAGGGGACCCAGGGGTTGGGGACAAAGGGGACCCGGGTGTCCAGGATGGGAGTGACCCAGGGGTTGTGGACAAAGGGGACCCGGGGGGGGTGGGGACAAAGGGGACCCAGGGGTCGGGAACAAAGGGGACGCAGGGGTTGGGGACAAAGGGGACCCAGGGGTCCAGGATGGGGGTGACCCAGGGTTGGGGACAAAGGGGACCCGGGTGTCCAGGATGGGGGTGACCCAGGTATCAGGGACAAAGGGGACGCAGGGGTCGGGGCCAAAGGGGACGCAGGGGCTGGGGACGCAGGGGACGCAGGGGACAGGGCGGTACCGGAGGCGAGGCAGTGGAAGTCGCGGGGCTGGAGCTGGGCCAGGGGGGCGCCCTGGCGGGGGGGGGGGTCCCCGGCAGCGCCCCGCTTCGGCGGGGGGGGTGGCACTGGCCAGCCAGGCCACCAGCCAGCGCAGGTGACAGTCGCACTGGAAGGGGTTCCCCCGCAGGTCCCTGTCCCCAGGTGGGGGTCCCCGTCCCCCCCCCCCCGACAATGTCACCCGCAGCCGGGCGCCCGGGTCCCTTCAGCACCCCCGTGGCGTCGCCCTCCAGTCCCTCCCAGTACATCCTAGGGCCTCCCAGTAAAGCCCTGTGCCCAGCCTGGTGTCACCCACAGTCCCCATGTCCCCTCATGTCCCCCCACATCCCCCATGTCCCCATGTGTCCCCCATCCCCGTGTCCCCCAGTGTCCCACCGGGTCCCCCTCCAGTCCCTCCCAGTACATCCTAGGGCCTCCCAGTACATCCTAGGGCCTCCAGTAAAGCCCTGTGCCCAGCCTGGTGTCACCCACAGTCCCCATGTCCCCCCATGTCCCCATTCCCCTATGTCCCCCCACATCCCCCATGTCCCCATGTGTCCCCCATCCCCGTGTCCCCCAGTGTCCCACCGGGTCCCCCTCCAGTCCCTCCCAGTACATCCTAGGGCCTCCCAGTACATCCTAGGGCCTCCCAGTAAAGCCCTGTGCCCAGCCTGGTGTCACCCACAGTCCCCATGTCCCCTCATGTCCCCCCACGTCCCCCATGTCCCCACATCCCCCCCCTCATCCCCCGTGTTCCCATGTCCCCCCACGTCCCCCATGTCCCCCCACGTCCCCACCTCACCGTGTCCCCCCCCCCGTGTCCCCATATGTCCCCCCCCATGTCCCCGTGTGTCCCCCCCCCCATGTCCCCCCGTGTCCCCCCCCCCGTGTCCCCATGTCACCCACAGCTGGGTCAGGGTCTCCAGCCCCTGGAAGAGCCCCCGGGGCAGCGTCTCCAGGCGGTTGTTGGCCAAACTCCTGCGGGGACACGGGGACAGGGGACGTGGGGGACACGGGGGACACCCGGCCGCGGGGGGAGGGGGATCCCACGGGGGGGACACACACCCCCCCCTGCCCCCAGGCTGTCCCCAGTGTCCCCAGGCTGTCCCCGGTGTCCCCAGGGTGCCCCAGGATCTCCCCGGTGTCCCCAGGGTATCCCAGAGGTCCCCAAGGTGTCCCCAGGGTGTCCCCAGGAATGTCCCCCTGGGGTGTCCCCAGTGTCCCCAAGGGCATCCCCAGTGTCCCCCCAGGGTGTCCCCAGTGTCCCCAGGGTGTCCCCAGTGTCCCCCCGGGTGTCCCCAGGTGACCCTAAGGGTGTCCCCAATGTCCCCCTGGGGTGTCCCCAGTGTCCCCAAGGGCATCCCCAGTGTCCCCCCAGGCTGTCCCCAGTGTCCCCAGGCTGTCCCCAGTATCCCCAGTGTCCCCAGGGTGTCCCCAGTGTCCCCCCGGGTGTCCCCAGGTGACCCTAAGGGCGTCCCCAGTGTCCCCAGGCTGTCCCCAGTATCCCCAGTGTCCCCAGGGTGTCCCCAGTGTCCCCCCGGGTGTCCCCAGGTGACCCTAAGGGTGTCCCCAATGTCCCCCTGGGGTGTCCCCAGTGTCCCCAAGGGCATCCCCAGTGTCCCCCCAGGCTGTCCCCAGTGTCCCCAGCGTCCCCCCCAGGGTGTCCCCAGTGTCCCCAGGCTGTCCCCAGTATCCCCAGAGTCCCCCCAGGGTGTCCCCAGTGTCCCCAGGGTGTCCCCAGTGTCCCCCAGGGTGTCCCCAGTGTCCCCTCGGGTGTCCCCAGTGTCCCCAAGGGCATCCCCAGTGTCCCCCCAGGCTGTCCCCAGTGTCCCCAGCGTCCCCCCCAGGGTGTCCCCAGTGTCCCCAGGCTGTCCCCAGTGTCCCCAGCGTCCCCCGGGGTGTCCCCAGTGTCCCCCCAGGGTGTCCCCAGTGTCCCCAGGGTGTCCCAGGAATGTCCCCCTGGGGTGTCCCCAGTGTCCCCAAGGGTATCCCCAGTGTCCCCCCGGGTGTCCCCAGGTGACCCTAGGGGTGTCCCCAGTGTCCCCAGGCTGTCCCCAGTATCCCCAGTGTCCCCAGGGTGTCCCCAGTGTCCCCCCGGGTGTCCCTAGGTGACCCTAAGGGTGTCCCAATGTCCCCCTGGGTGTCCCCAGTGTCCCCAAGGGCATCCCCAGTGTCCCCCCAGGCTGTCCCCAGCGTCCCCCCGGGGTGTCCCCAGGGTGTCCCCAGTGTCCCCAGGGTGTCCCCAGTGTCCCAAGCATCCCCCTGGGTGTCCCCAGTGTCCCCCCGGGGTGTCCCCAGTATCCCCAGTGTCCCCCCGGGGTGTCCCCAATGTCCCCAGTGTCCCCCCGGAGTGTCCCCAGTGTCCCCCGAGGTGTCCCCAGCATCCCCCTAAGGCGTCCCCAGTGTCCCCCCGGGGTGTCCCCAGTGACCCAGTGTCCCCCCGGGGTGTCCCCAGTGTCCCCCCGGGGTGTCTCCAGTGTCCCCCCGGGGTGTCTCCAGTATCCCCCCGAGGTGTCCCCAGTGTCCCCAGCATCCCCCAGGGTGTCCCCAGTGTCCCCAGGGTGTCCCCCCAGGGTGTCCCCAGTGTCCCCCCAGGGTGCCCCCAGTGTCCCCAGCGTCCCCCCGGGATGTCCCCAGTGTCCCCAGGGTCCCCCGTGGCACTCACAGGTAGAGCAGCCCCCGCAGCCCCCGCAGCGCCGTGGGGGCGATCGTCCCCACCTCGTTGTCCTCGATGAACCTGGGGACACCCCCAGTGTCCCCCAGTGCCTCCCAGCCCCTCCCCAGTTACCCCCAGTACCTCCCCTGCCCTCCCCAGGCTCCCCCGGCGCCTCCCAGTATACCCCAGTGCCCCCCAGTATACCCCAGTGCCCCCCAATATACCCCAGTGCCCAATGACGTCCCTCCCAGTAAATCTCTGTGGCCCCAGTGGCCTTCCCAGTGGCCCTCAGTGCCTCCCAGTACACCCCAGTGTCCCCCCAGTGCCTCCCAGTATACCCCAGTATCCCCCAATATACCCCAGTGTCCCCAATATACCCCAGTGCCCAATGACGTCCCTCCCAGTAAATCTCTGTGGCCCCCAGTGGCCTTCCCAGTGGCCCTCAGTGCCTCCCAGTACACCCCAGTGTCCCCCCAGTGCCTCCCAGTATACCCCAGTGCCCCCCCACTGTACCCCAGTGCCCAATGACGTCCCTCCCAGTAAATCTCTGTGGCCCCCAGTGGCCTTCCCAGTGGCCCTCAGTGCCTCCCAGTACACCCCAGTGTCCCCCCAGTGTCTCCCAGTATTCCCCAGTGCCCCCCAATATACCCCAGTGCCCCCCAGTATACCCAGTGCCCAATGACGTCCCTCCCAGTAAATCTCTGTGGCTCCCAGTGGCCTTCCCAGTGGCCCTCAGTGCCTCCCAGTACACCCCAGTGTCCCCCCAGTGTCTCCCAGTATACCCCAGTGCCCCCCACTATACCCCAGTGCCCCCCAATATACCCAGTGCCCAATGACATCCCTCCCAGTAAATCTCTGTGGTGCCCAGTGGCCTTCCCAGTGGCCCTCAGTGCCTCCCAGTACACCCCAGTGTCCCCCCAGTATCTCCCAGTATACCCCAGTGCCCCCCAATATACCCCAGTGCCCCCCAATATACCCCAGTGCCCAATGACGTCCCTCCCAGTAAATCTCAGTGGCCCCCAGTGGCCTTCCCACTGGCTCTCAGTGCCTCCCAGTACACACCAGTGTCCCCCCAGTGCCTCCCAGTATACCCCAGTGCCCCCAGTATACCCCAGTGCCCAATGACATCCCTCCCAGTAAATCTCTGTGGCGCCCAGTGGCCTTCCCAGTGGCCCTCAGTGCCTCCCCGTACACCCCAGTGTCCCCCCAAGGCCTCCCAGTACACACCAGTGCCCCCCAATATACCCCAGTGCCCCCCAATATACCCCAGTGCCCAATGACGTCCCTCCCAGTAAATCTCAGTGGCCCCCAGTGGCCTTCCCAGTGGCTCTCAGTGCCTCCCAGTACACCCCAGTGTCCCCTCAGTGTCTCCCAGTATACCCCAGTGCCCCCCCACTATACCCCAGTGCCTCCCAGTACACCCCAGTGTCCCCCAGTGTCTCCCAGTATACCCCAGTGCCCCCCCACTGTACCCCAGTGCCCCCAATATACCCCAGTGCCCAATGACATCCCTCCCAGTAAATCTCAGTGGCCCCCAGTGGCCTTCCCAGTGGCTCTCAGTGCCTCCCAGTACACCCCAGTGTCCCCCCAGTGTCTCCCAGTATACCCCAGTGCCCCCCCAGTATACCCCAGTGCCTCCCAGTACACCCCAGTGTCCCCCCAGTGTCTCCCAGTATACCCCAGTGCCCCCCCAGTATACCCCAGTGTCCCCCCACTATACCCCAGTGCCCAATGACGTCCCTCCCAGTAAATCTCAGTGGCCCCCAGTGGCCTTCCCAGTGGCCCTCAGTGCCTCCTAGTACACCCCAGTGTCCTCCCAGTGCCTCCCAGTATACCCCAGTGCTCCCCCACTATACCCCAGTGCCCCCCAATATACCCCAGTGCCCCCCAATATACCCCAGTGCCCAATGACGTCCCTCCCAGTAAATCTCTGTGGCCCCCAGTGGCCTTCCCAGTGGCCCTCAGTGCCTCCCAGTACACCCCAGTGTCCCCCCAGTGTCTCCCAGTATACCCCAGTGTCCCCCCACTATACCCCAGTGCCCAAATATACCCCAGTGCCCAATGACATCCCTCCCAGTAAATCTCAGTGGCCCCCAGTGGCCTTCCCAGTGGCCCTCAGTGCCTCCCAGTACACCCCAGTGTCACCCCAGTGCCTTCCAGTCCCAGTGCCCTCTCATTCCCACCCACCGTTTCTCCCAGTACAGCCCAGTGTCCCCTCCAATCAATCCCTAGTTCCTTCCAGCCTCACACCTGTGCCTCCCAGTAACCCACAGTCCCTCCCAGTATGGCCGTGTCCCCCACAGTCCCTCCCTAGTGCCTCCCAGTCCCCCCCAGTGCCTCCCAGCAAAGCCCAGTGCCTCCTGAGTCCCTCTTCAGTCCCTCCCCAGTGCCACCCAGCACCCTCCCAGTGCCTCCCAATACAACTCAGTGTTGCCGGTGCCCACCCAGTACCTCCCCAGTGCCTCCAGTGCCTCCCAGTACCTCCCCAGTGCCTCCCAGTGGCCACCCAGTCCCTTTCCAGTGCCTCTCCAGCACACCCAGTGCCTCCCACTGTGGCCCAGTGTCCTCCACAGTCCCTCCCTAGTCCCTCCCAGTCCCCTCCCAGTGCCTCCCAATACAACCAGTGCCTCCCAGTGCCCTCAGTGCCTCCCAGTGCCCACCCAGTCCCTCCCTAGTGCCCTCCCAGTGCCTCCCAATACAACTCAGTGCCTCCCAGTGCCCCCAGTGCCCACCCAGTCCCTCCTCAGTGCCTCTCCAGTGCCCCCAGTAACCCACAGTGCCTCCCAGTATGGCCCAGTGTCCCCCACAGTCCCTCCCTAGTGCCTCCTAGTCTCCTCCCAGTGCCCACCCACTCCCTCCCAGTGCCTCTCCAGTGCTCCCAGTGCCCACCCAGTCCCTCCCCAGTGCCTCTCCAGTGCCCCCAGTGCCTCCCAGTGCCTCTCCAGTGCTTCCAGTGCCTCCCAGTGCACATCCACCGCCTCCCAATACAGCTCAGTGCCTCCCAGTGCCCACCCAGTCCCTCCCCAGTGCCCCCAGTGCCCACCCAGTCCCTCCCAGTGCCTCTCCAGTGCTCCCAGTGCCTCCCAGTGCCCACCCAGTCCCTCCCCAGTGCCCCCAGTGCCTCCCAGTCCCTCCCCAGTGCCTCTCCAGTGCCCCCAGTGCCCACCCAGTCCCTCCCCAGTGCCTCTCCAGTGCTCTCAGTGCCCACTCAGTCCCTCCCCAGTGCCCCCAGTGCCTCCCAGTCCCTCCCCAGTGTCTCTCCAGTGCCCCCAGTGCCCACCCAGTCCCTCCCCAGTGCCCCTCCAGTGCTCCCAGTGCCTCCCAGTGCCCACCCAGTCCCTCCCCAGTGCCCCCAGTGCCTCCCAGTCCCTCCCCAGTGCCTCTCCAGTGCTCCCAGTGCCTCCCAGTGCCCACCCAGTCCCTCCCCAGTGCCTCCCAGTCCCTCCCAGTGCCTCTCCAGTGCCCACCCAGTGCCTCCCAGTCCCTCCCAGTACTACTCACAAGTACTCCAGCAGCACCAGCCCGGCGAAGGCCCCGTCCCCGATGGTCCCCAGGCGCCCAGCAGTGACCAACCTGTGGGGACACCCCGCTGCCACCCCTGGGGACACCCCGGGGACACCCCGCTGCCACCCCTGGGGACACCCCGGAACCTCTCGGAGGACTTTGGGGACCCCTTGGGGACCTCGGGGACACCATAGGGACCTCGGGGACACCCGGCTGCCACTCCCCAGGACACCTTGGGGACACGTTGGGGACGTTGGGGACAACCTGAAGGACCTCGGGGACACCCTGGGGACACCCTGGGGACACCCCAGAGACCATGGGGACCCCCCAAAGGACACCTCGAGGACCTTGACGGCCACCCTGGAGATCTTGGGGGGGCCCTTGGGGACTTCAGGGACACCCTGGGGACCTCAGGGACACCCTGGGGACCATGGAGACCCTGGGGACACCCTTGGGGACCTCAGGGACACCCCGGGAAGATCATGGGGACCCTGGGGACACCCTTGGGGACCTCAGGGACACCCTGGGGACCTCAGGGACACCCTGGGAAGACCATGGGGACCCTGGGGACACCCTTGGGGACCTCAGGGACACCCTGGGGACCTCAGGGACACCCCGGGAAAACCATGGGGACCCTGGGGACACCCTTGGGGACCTCAGGGACACTCTGGGGACCTCAGGGACACCCTGGGAAGACCATGGGAACCTTGGGGACACCCTTGGAGACACGGCAGGGCCCTTGGGGACACCCAGAGAAGACCACAGGGCCCTTGGGACACCCTTGGGGACCTCAGGGACACCCCTGGGAAGACCATGGGGACCCTGGGGACACCCTTGGGGACCTCAGGGACACCCTGGGAAGACCACAGGGCCCTTGGGGACACTCTTGGGGACCTCAAGGACTCTCCAAGGACCATGAGGGCACCCTGGGGCGACGCTGGGGACCTCGGGGACACCCATGGGGTCTTGGGGACACCTTATGGGCCACCCTTCAGGAGCCTGAGAAGTTCACGGGGACGTCGAGGCCACCTGGGGGACCTCAAGGCCATCCTTGGAGCCACCTTGGGGGGCCCTGGGGACACCACAGGGACCTCAAGGACATAGTGGGGGTGGCACGGAGACCATGGGGACACCGTGAGGACCTCGAGAACCTGCTGGGGACACACTGGGGACGGTGGGAGGAGCTTGGGGACACTGTGGGGACCTCGAGAACATACTGGGGGTGGCATGGAGACCTTGGAGACCCCATGGGGACACTGTGGGGACACCACAGGGACCTCAAGAACCTGCTGGGGACACACTGGGTACGGTGGGGGGACCTTGGGGACACCATGGGGACACCATGGGGGCGTCAAGAACGTGCTGGGGACACACTGGGGATGGTGGGAGGAGCTTGGGGACACTGTGGGGACCTCGAGAACATGCT
Source organism: Leptosomus discolor (assembly GCF_034619465.1). NCBI lineage: Eukaryota > Metazoa > Chordata > Aves > Leptosomiformes > Leptosomidae > Leptosomus > Leptosomus discolor. The sequence goes on along the minus strand of NW_028237958.1, from coordinate 2,733 downwards.
GGGGGTGGCATGGAGACCTTGGAGACCCCATGGGGACACTGTGGGGACACCACAGGGACCTCAAGAACACGCTGGGGACACACTGGGATGGTGGGGGGACCTTGGGGACACCATGGGGACCTCGGGGACATGCTGGGTGTGGCATGGAGACCTTGGGGACCCCACGGGGACACCATGGGGACCTCGAGAACATGCTGGGGACACACTGGGGTTGATGGGGACATGATGGGGACACCATGGGGACACCATGGGGACCTCGAGAACATGCTGGGGACACACTGGGGATGGTGGGGACACCATGGGGACACCATGGGGACCTCGGGGACACACTGGGGACACACTGGAGACAGTAGGAGGACCTTGGGGACACCATGGGGACACCCTGTGGACCTTGGGGACATACTGGGGACACACTGGGGACAGTGGGGACACCTTGGGGACACCATGGGGACCTCGGGGACATGCTGGGGGTGGCACGGAGACCTTAGGGACACCATGGGGACATCATGGGGACACCATGGGGACCTCGAGAACATGCTGGGGACACACTGGGGATGGTGGGGACACCATGGGGACACCATGGGGACCTCGAGAACATGCTGGGGACACACTGGGGATGGTGGGGACACCATGGGGACACCATGGGGACCTCAAGAACGTGCTGGGGACACACTGGGGATGGTGGGGACACCATGGGGACACCATGGGGACACCATGGGGACCTCGAGAACATGCTGGGGACACACTGGGGATGGTGGGGACACCATGGGAACACCATGGGGACCTCGGGGACACACTGGGGACACACTGGGGACAGTGGGGATACCTTGGGGACACCATGGGGACCTCGGGGACATGCTGGGGGTGGCACGGAGACCTTAGGGACACCACGGGGACACCATGGGGACCTCAAGAACATGCTGGGGACACACTGGGGATGGTGGGGACACCATGGGGACACCCTGTGGACCTTGGGGACATACTGGGGACACACTGGGGACAGTGGAGACACCTTGGGGACACCATGGGGACCTCGGGGACATGCTGGGGGTGGCACGGAGACCTTAGGGACACCATGGGGACATCATGGGGACACCATGGGGACCTCAAGAACATGCTGGGGACACACTGGGATTGATGGGGACACCATGGGGACACCATGGGGACCTCAAGAACATGCTGAGGACACACTGGGGATGGTGGGGACACCATGGGGACACCATGGGGACACCATGGGGACCTCGAGAACATGCTGGGGACACACTGGGGTTGATGGGGACACCATGGGGACACCATGGGGACCTCGGGGACATACTGGGGACACACTGGGGACACACTGGAGACAGTAGGAGGACCTTGGGGACACCATGGGGACACCCTGTGGACCTTGGGGACATACTGGGGACACACTGGGGATGGTGGGGGGACCTTGGGGACACCATGGGGACCTCGGGGACATGCTGGGGGTGGCACGGAGACCTTAGGGACGCCACGGGGACACCATGGGGACCTCGAGAACATGCTGGGGACACACTGGGGATGGTGGGACACCATGGGGACACCATGGGGACACCATGGGGACCTCGAGAACATGCTGGGGACACACTGGGGATGGTGGGGACACCATGGGGACACCATGGGGACCTCGAGAACATGCTGGGGACACACTGGGGTTGATGGGGACACCATGGGGACACCATGGGGACCTCGGGGACATACTGGGGACACACTGGGGACACACTGGAGACAGTAGGAGGACCTTGGGGACACCATGGGGACACCCTGTGGACCTTGGGGACATACTGGGGACACACTGGGGATGGTGGGGGGACCTTGGGACACCATGGGGACCTCGGGGACATGCTGGGTGTGGCACGGAGACCTTAGGGACACCATGGGGACACCATGGGGACCTCGAGAACGTGCTGGGGACACACTGGGGATGGTGGGGACACCATGGGGACATCATGGGGACACCATGGGGACCTCGAGAACGTGCTGGGGACACACTGGGGATGGTGGGGACACCATGGGGACACCATGGGGACCTCGGGGACATGCTGGGGGTGGCACGGAGACCTTGGGGACGCCATGGGGACACGTTGGGGACACGTTGGGGACACGTTGGGGACACGTTGGGGACCTTACAGCAGCTGCAGGGCCGGGGTGTCACGGAAGCTGCCCTCGCCCAGGACATCGATGTGCCACCGCACCAGGGACCTGCAGAAACGGGGCCAAACTGGGCCAAACTGGGTCAAACTGGGGGGGGAACAGGTGTTGAACTGGGACGAAAGAGTCCTGAACTGGGCTAAACTGGGAGAAAGCAGGATCAAACTGGGCGAAACTGGGGTAGAAGAGCCCTGAACTGGAGAAAGCAGGACCAAACTGGGCTAAAATGGGATAAAAGTGTCCTGAACTGGGAGAAACCAAGATCAAACTGGGTGAAACTGGGATAAAAGTGTCCTGAACTGGGAGAAAGCAGGATTAAACTGGGCGAAACTGGGGTAAAAGAGCCCTGAACTGGGAGAAAGCAGGATTAAACTGGGCTAAACTGGGGTAAAAGAGCCCTGAACTGGGAGAAAGCAGGACCAAACTGGGCTAAACTGGGGTAAAAGAGTCCTGAACTGGGTCAAACTGGGAGTAAGCAGGACCAAACTGGGCTAAACTGGGCCACACCAAGACCGAACTGGGCCAAACCAATGCCAGACTGGGACAAACTGGACCAAAACAAGA